>NW_026928225.1:0-33044 GCF_032062105.1 Saccostrea cuccullata | reverse complement strand
GAACAGATTTGAATCAAAGTTATCCGAAGAAGTTATCTCTTCGTAAGACGAAATTTCAAGATTGTTTCCTATTTGTTCCTTTATAAAACATAAATTTAACACTAATTGTGGCCTCATCCTGACCCTGGGTTTATCATTTGAACCAATTTAAATGTGCACTAGGTAAGTTAAAGTCTTTTGGTCAATGGTTTTTGAGAAGATTCTAAAGATACTACCACATTTTCACTATTTTTTAATTATCACCTGTTGAAGAAGGATGTGGGCATTCTAGTGAACAAACTTTAGGTAAGTTGTTTTTAATTCAGGATTCATAAATGTACATAAATCATAATTTGACTGATGAATTCTAGACAAATTATAAATTAAAAGTAAAATTACATAGGTTCTTAAAGGTGCATAAAAACGGAGGGAGCTTAATACGAGGGTTGTCCCGTTAAATCGTGGACAAGTTGTCTAGTTTGAAAAATAATCATCACTGCGTTCTGAAAGTTTCACTACTTTTTAGTACATATATTATAAATATACATAGCATATTTCAAATAGATATATGCATAAAAAACAAATTGTGATATTTTATGTTATGTACTGTAGCGCCCTACGGCGCACGGATGATGACGTTAACATGTCTAAAACAGCGTCACGCTTAATGTTTGCTAAAATAAAGTTTGATAAGCCCCACTTAAATTTAGAAATTTTATTGATTTACATACGTGAGTGTTTATTACCAGTTAAGGAACCAATGTGGCACACTCATGCGATCTTCTGAATATATTTGAGCTAGTTAGGGACAGTATTCTCACCATCAGTCAACTAAATGAGAATCTCATATCGACAGTCGACAGTGACAGCGTCTTTAACTATTTCAATGGCAGTGTGTCCACATGTTTTGTACTATCTGGGGACTCAATCAAGAAGACTTCGCTAAGAAAACGTCCATTTTATTTGTATACTAAATATTTGGTGATATTTTTCATATTTTCGTTCTTCTGTATTCATTTAAAGTCTTTTAAAGTGTCATTAAATATCCTAATCTGCCTTAACTACTCTCCGGTGCGCCGTAACGCCATGAAACGTCCCTATTTTTCTTGTATTGTGTATACAAGTTTTCCATTTTGAATGCTTGGGAAACAGCCAAAATTTAACCAATTGCCTTGAAATTTTCAAAAAGACGATAAAATTGATTCAGGAATCGAATTAGGATAATTTTCATCCTAATCTTATGTATTGAAAACTTTTATTACGAATTAATACTTGTATATTCTCTAATACAACATTGTTATTTTTATCGTGCGCCGTACGACCGTACCCTGTGCACCTTCAAGCAGAATAAAATCTTTATTATTGTATATATATTATCAAAAACATTATGATACACTTAGATATGATGAAAAAACATTTGCTGAAAATTTCAGCTTAGTGCGCCCATTACTTTACGTAAAAAACGCTTTGTCCACGATTTAACGGGACAACTCTCGTATTTTCTCAAATTGTCTGTATAATATCACGACTTATATGTCCGTATAGCATTTCAAACGATTATATGATAAAAACACATTTCCAGGAAATTATTTTAATATACTAATTTCCGGAGACGTTTAAACACATCTTTGTATTTTCACAAATTTTAGCTTGATCCTTAATCGTATAAATTCTGTTTAAGTTGTGTATAAGTTTTGTATAAGTTTTGCTTAAGTTATATATTCAAAGATCAAACTGTCTACTGATTGTATACACAAACAACAATCTATGCAAATAAAATTCTTAAGCAAACAGTTTGTGAAACAGTTAAGATCCCCCTGCCCAATAAATGTATTTTTAGCTCACCTGAGCCGAAGGCTCAAGATTGCTTTTCTGATCACATTTTGTCCGGTGTCCGTCTGTCCGTCTGTCTGTCTAGCTGTCAGTCTGTCTGTAAACTTTTCATATTTTCGACTTCTTCCTCAAGAACCGCTCGGCTAATTTCAACCAAACTTGCCACAAAGCATCCTTGGGTGAAGGGGATTCAAGTTAGTTCAACTAAAAGGCCACGCCTTCATGCAAGGGGAGATAATTGAGAATTAGTAAAAATTTGGTGGTATGTTTTAAAAATCTTCTTCTCAAGAACCACTGTGCCAGGAAAGATGAAACTTATGTTGAAACAACCTTAGGAAGTGGAGATTTAAAGAAGATGGGCGCATTTGGCGAGTAATCTGCAGGAATCATTTGAACGAAACATTTATGGTTTAAATGTCCATGATTTGGTTAGCTGAACATAGCTGGTCAGATTTTACAAGCACGTCCATAGTTTTTTTTTTCATTTGGTTTGAAATACCATGTGAAATTGTAGCATTTATGTCCATTTTTACTGTAACATACTAATGTTTAACAAAAAATAAACACCAAAAATATTTAATGCATGGTACATGTACATTATAGAATAGAAGATTAGATTCTGAATTGATTTCGCTCGAGAACAAACAAAACTGAACCAAAATTTATCTAATTCAAAATTTTAATACATAAGCACATAAAATGAAAATGACAAAATGAATGGTTGTTAAATTTGCATGAAAAAAAACACCCCATGCAAGGCTCGAACCAAAAACTTCTCGCTTCGAGTACAGTGAACAGGTAACCCAACTTACTGAGCTGTCACCGCTACACATGTTCCGTTAATTTTAAAAGGAGAAAGAAGCATAACATTCACACATTAGTGATTTTTGGGGAAAAGTTATTTTTTCGTGGTCTAAGGGTCTTCTCTCCATTATTTAAAAAAAGTGTATTCGTTTCTTTGAATTTAAATACACACGAATAACGTTTCAAAATCATGGAGAGAAGACCCAGAGATAGAAAAAAAAAAATAGAAAGACGTGTCTGAAATTGTACCTTTTTGTACCAAATGTCTGATCTTGCCAATATTCAAGTTATTTTTTTAGCTAACCAGAGCTCAATTTCAGGAAAATAATTTCCTTTCCTGTTGCACAGGAACCTGATGAATATTTTTTTTTAAATTTCATTTGACATGTCGAAAAAATTTTCACTTTCAAGTACGCCCAGATTCCTGCCGAATGCCTATCAAAAGCGCCCACGTTCCTTGTTTGAATCATGTCCCCCGGGGGTAGGGCAGAGCCACAGGTAGTGTATATTCAGGTTTCTTCAAATCATGACCCCCGGGGGTAGGGCGGGTCCACAATGTCCGACCAAAGTTTTATATAGAAATATATAGGAAAACACTATAAAAATCTTCTTCTCAAGAGTAGCAAAGCCATAATTAATCGTATCTATATGGATGAATCCTCAGGTAGTGTAGATTCAAGTTTCTTCAAATCATGACCCCCGGGGGTAGGGCGGGGCAAAACTTTTGAAAATAAATTTTTCAATAGTAAACCAATTTCTACTTTTTCCTCGCCACAATTCTCGGATGAGCGATGTGGCCCATGGGCCTTTTGTTTTAAAATCCAAGAGGCATAAATCTGTCAGTAATTGTTTGAAAAAATCAAAGTACTGAAAGCACTCATGGGAGTTGAACACGGTGTAAATAAAATCTTTGATCGGGAGGTTAAGTGAGTGAACAATATTTCATGAATAAATTATTATTATGTCTGTATTTTCAAATACAGACAACTGTTTCACATTTTTTGAGTTGGAACAATCTTGATCGAGAAAGACATTCAGAGACATTAAATAGCAAAAAAATGCATGGGTCATAATGCTTGCCTGCCTACATTAGTCCTTTCGCAGCACAGTTAAGGTTACAGTAAGGGGGCGGGGCCTAATTTGTACGGGAAATGTTTACTATGACGTCACACATAATGTAAGGTCTTCAAAATACCACAAAATGAAATTATCTGCTATTTCAAACAGCTGGATAGCTGTATACTACATACAAACTTACTATTACATGCAGTTTTGTCGTTTGTTAAATCCCCCTTAACAGTATATAAACGATGCATCGATCGCAATGCACTTGTCAATGTGACGTCATCTCGCAAAAATGACGCAGTTTGTACACAGTGAGAGGATGATCAAGTCACATTTTGTACAATGAAAAATGTCTTTGTTCTCAAACAAAATATTATTTGCAGTAAAATAAAAAGCCGTTAACTTGGATGTGATGTCTATTTTATTATTTGATTTATAAACTGTACGTGCATTCTCTAGACAAGCGATATTATCGTGTGTTTGTATGAAGATTCATTGAAAAAGTAACAGACGGGCCCTAATAAATCGATTTATTGCAAGGGCATACCCTTCATGTATCTTGTCAAAATTTTACACATAAACTCAAGAAGCATTAAGATATTTGAAAAGTGCTGCGAACCTCTTGAAATCTGGCAAATAAATTAATTATAGCTTTATTTAATGTAGTTGACCAGCAAAATATTCAACCTGCCGTCGAACAAATTAAATTTTATCAATTAAAAAAGGGAATCTATATAGGTTCGCAGCACTTTTCGCAAACAACATATAGTGTTGAAAAGGTTTATAAATTAAACTAAGATTTTTAACTTGGTTAAGCCCTTGCAATATTGAAATTTATAGATGACCTCTAAACTACAAGTATAATTGCCAAAGTCATGTGACGTCGACATCACATGACAAGTCTAAATAAAAAATCTAACTCTCCCCAACATGTAGATTTAACCACATTACATTTTTTTGATACCAGTGAATTTCTTAAAAGAATCGCCCATCCTAATAAAGTATGTATTTTTTATCTTATAAAAATCGCAGATATTTCCATTTGTAACCTTAACTTGCTGCGTTTTCACACCCCCTGCTTGAAAAGCGGGAGGGAATTTATGAATCATGATATCTGTCCATCTGTTTGTTACACTTTAGGTATACCCATCTCTTATCCGCAATTCCTCTAACACCACTGAACAAACTTTTCATAGAATCTTTATTACATATTGCCGTTGTGCTTCTATTACTTTTTCATCCTACACATATTTTGGGTTTCCCATTGCAAAACATGCACACTGCCATTATATTCATATTTAGAGGCGGTTGATTTTTTATATCACTGCTCACAGTCTTCAAATTTGTATTATTTTTTTGCTTTACACCTTTACTCATGTGTTATGAAAATTTCAGTTTCGCAGGAATAATATCAATGTTGATAAAATGTGTATTTTAACACAGCATCCTTTTAAGAGCTAACAGGTTTGTTATATAAAACTTCTCAGTGGATAAAAATATATTTCAATTACACGAACATTATACCTGGAGTACGTAAGAACTTAGTCTTTTTTAATATTGTGAAGAAAAGAGCAATACCAAGTTAAAAACAAATATTTATTGACAAAACATAAAAACAGTGGTATATGCGAGAGTTTGTGTGCGTAAAAATTATCTGGCATGTAAATGAGGTTTTTCTTTTATCAAAAATATATACTTCATTTTGTTGTTTTTAATCGCGATTTTAAGAAAACGTCGGTGTCCGTTTCTGGTTTTAAAATTTATAACAGAGAAATAGGTTTTCCCGCTTTTGGCAGATGATACTGCTGATTAAGTAAAAATACGCATGTTTCATAAAGTTTTTATGCATTAACGAATTCAATTAAACCAAGAAAATGTTCATGAATAGTTTGAATATGACTAAGTTTAACGTTTGCCGTCAGTATGTAGAGTTGTCGTTCGTATCTCTTTCAGTGTATGACGCTACACTAAAAATGAGATCCATAACGAAAAACTTTCATGATTCTTTATAATTAAGTTTAACATATGTACTTTGAACGAATTCTAATAATCAAAATAAGAGTACCTTATCATTACATTTACTTACATTATGGAAATTAGATTAATTCAGGAGAAAATGATATGAACTATTAGTCGCGGATGTTTATGCATGTTTTCTGTTGAATATCATCGGAGTAAATCAGCCGACACAGTAGCCTCGCTTTCGTCTCTATGTGATCAACACAAATTACTGCGCATGTTAAATACGTGATGACCATGGGAGATTGAACATAGGTCAACTCCCAAAAACGGACGAAATCCGTGGACAATGCCGTGTATAAATGATGGTTCAGCAATCAGTAAGAAAAAAAGTCAGTCATTTCATTTAATGAGATATTTTCTGACACATAAACACAAAATATAAAACTGTACCTGTATAAAGTATTACCTTAAAAATATATTTACATGTTCTATATCAAACGCAAACAAAACTTGCATATTTCACAATTATTTATGCCAGATTATTGCATAATCTTAGATTTTAAATTCAATTGTAACTCGTGCTATCAATTTAGATGTATAATTTTTATGTTAACTCAATTAAAAAAAATTGCACAACAGATATATTTTCAACATTCCTTCTTCCTTTCTTAAAAAAAGGGAATACACTATCCTAAATTACAAACAATAAACAATACATAATATAAAACAAAGCACTATAAACCAAATAAAACAAACAAAATTAATACACACATTTTGAAGTTCAGAAAGGAAGAAAAAACACTGATCTCGACAAATTTAAAATATGAAATAAAAAAAAAATGTTTTGGTGATATGATTTTTTACTTCATAAAATCTTTGCGTATCTTCATCAACGAATTGATATACATGGGTTGAAAAGCACATGTCCGTCAAGATGTGTACATAATAAGGAATACTTGAAATTTATTTCCCATGAACATATAATCTTTATACAATAAACGATAATTGGTCCAAACGAATTCTGATTAATCCAGTGCATATTATTGTTCGTTGTTAACATTACGGCTCGAACTCAAGTGTTGCCCGTATCGAATTAAGATAAATAAAGCCCTTAATTACATTCAAATAAATTATTATTCCCCATCTCACAGAAAATATTGATTAAATATTGCAGAAATACCGAGTAATTGCATATATTAATATTAAATAACAGACGTCATGCCTCCTTCCTGACCATAATAAAAAGAATTTATGTAGCAGCAAGACTTTGCTATCTAAAAACAAGAAGTTTTATTAAACTGGAGTTTTTATAACATACACCTTTGATTAGTAAGCCTTATGACATAAAAGTGTAAGTAAGCTTAATAAATTTAATACTGTTAATACTTTTTATTCGAAAAAACCTTATTTTGTGTCTACCTGCAAAAAATTAACTTTTGCATATTACATTTATTTTTCCGCTTTTAAATTAAAAACACCCATATCGTAATAAATACATTGTCACAGACAAAATGTCGATTTACGGTAATCACTTAAATTTAACAATAATTTTAAAAAGTTCAATGTTCACAATGTTTTAAAAACGCTATTAATCTGTGAACAGAATATAAAACACTGACCACCAGGAACTCCAGGGATAGAATCAGATACCACAGAGAAGTAAAGATCCCCTTTTGATCCGCCACACTTGACCTGAAAACTATGTAGTGATCCGGTATACAAAGGGAACGTTCTTTTGTCAAATTAAGTACAAAAACACTTGGTACAAAACATGTCTGGCAAAATTAGCTCTAATGAAATTTTATATTTGCTAAAAATGCCAAAAACAGAGTTTTAGGATTAATCCCGATATGAAGAGAATTGGAAGATTCTTTGGGGGCTTCTATCTTAAGTTCACTAGGATATGGCGAGACGACATACAGAAAATGTGTGAATAAAAGTATCTATTGGTAGTTGATAATACGTCTTTGATACAATGGAATACCGAACTGAAGGCCACTGCAAGTGTTTTCTTCTTCCCACGTGAAATTATTTGAATAAATGCGGTAAATTCCTTGTGAAAGCATCACGCTTAATTTCTTTTGCAAGCTATAATAAAAGTCCAAATCAACGTTTGCTCCATATCTCAGAACTAATGTGAACGCACTTGGTATTGAAAAACCACTGCATCCATCGTCAGAATAAAAACTGAGCACCATACTGTAGTGAAAGTTCAGTGATACTGTCATGACCATATAAGTATGATATGTACAATGGACTCTTATTGTCTTTATTGCATAAATTAAAGCAAGTATAATTTATCAATAATAATTGGACCGTGCTGTAATATCCATTTTCACAGGCTATGTAGAGTGGACTAGTTCCTTCGTTAAAAAGTTTAACCATGCTGACCATTGGAACATGCTATGTACAGTAGACTGCAGTTTCTTTTATTGCAAAAATTTACAACAGAACCTGAATTTAAAAGAAGTTCGATGGTTCAGCAATGTGAGTTTTTAAAAGCTCTCCAAAGACTACTGCTTCGACCTTTATCACATAAATAAATGTCAGCATGTAAGCTATCAAGAGAGATCAAGATCCGATTTGGAATATAAGTTGATGTCGGCACCGTTGTTCAGCAACAGTTGTACCGTTCTATCATGTTTATTTTGACAAGCGATATAAAGAGGACTAAATTCATCTTCATCACATGAATTGATGTTGGCACCATTGTTCAGTAACAGTTGTACAATGCTATCATGTCCATTTTCACATGTTATATAAAGAGGACTGAATCCATCATTATCACATAAATTGATGTCTGCACCTTTGTTCAGTAACAGTTGTACAGTGTTATCATGTCCATTTTGACAAGCTATATAAAGAGGGCTGACTCCATTCTTGTGACATAAATTGATGTCAGCACCGTTGTTCAGTAACAGTTGTACTGTGCTATCATGTCCATTTTGACAAGCTATATAAAGAGGAATGGCTCCATTCTTTTTACATAAATTGATGTTGGCACCATTGTTCAGTAAAACTTGTACCGTGTTATCATGTCCATCAAAACAAGCTATATAAACAGGACATGCTCCATTCTTCTCACATAAATTGATGTCGGCACCGTTGTTCAGTAACAGTTGTATCGTGCTATTATGTCCATTTTGACAGGCTATATAAAGAGGACTGGCTCCATCACTCTTAAATAAATTGATGTCGGCACCGTTGTTCAGTAACATTTGTATCGTGCTATTATGTCCATTTTGACAGGCTATATAAAGAGGACTGGCTCCATTCTTCTCACATAAATTGATGTCGGCATTGTTGTTCAGTAAAAATTGTACCGTGCTATGATGTCCATCATAACAAGCTATATAAAGAGGACTGGCTCCATCACCATCACATAAATTAATGTCGGCACCGTTGTTCAGTAACAGTTGTACCATGCTATCATGTCCATTTTGACAAGCTATATAAAGAGGACTGGTCCCGTTCTTTTTGCATAAATTGATATCGGCACCGTTGTTCAGTAACAGTTGTACCGTGTTATCATGTCCTTGATGACAAGCTATATAAAGAGGACTGTCTCCATCACTATCACATAAATTGATGTCGGCACCGTTGTTCAGTAACAGTTGTACCGTGCTATCATGTCCTTTGAGACAAGCTATATAAAGAGGACTGACTCCATTCTTGTTACATAAATTGATGTCGGTACCGTTGTTCAGTAACAGTTGTACCGTGCTATCATGTCCTTTGAGACAAGCTCTATGTAGAGGACTGAATCCATTCTTGTTACATAAATTGATGTTTGCACCGTTGTTCAGTAACAGTTGTACCGTGCTATCATGTCCATCATAACAAGCTATATGAAGAGGACTGGCTCCATCACTCTCACCTAAATTGATGTCGGCACCGTTGTTCAGTAACAGTTGTACCGTGCTATCATGTCCTTTGAGACAAGCTCTATGTAGAGGACTGAATCCATTCTTGTTACATAAATTGATGTCGGCACCGTTGTTCAGTAACAGTTGTAACGTGCTATCATGTCCATTTTGACAGGCTATATAAAGAGGACTGGCTCCATCACTCTTACCTAAATTGATGTCGGCACCGTTGTTCACTAACAGTTGTACCGTGCTATCATGTCCATTTTCACAAGCTACATGAAGAGGACTGGCTCCATTTTTCTGACATAAATTGATGTCGGTACCGTTGTTCAGTAACAATTGTACCGTGCTATCATGTCCATTTTCACAAGCTATATAAAGAGGACTGACTCCATGATTATCACATAAATTGATGTCTGCACCGTTGTTCAGTAACAGTTGTACCGTGCTATCATGTCCATCATAACAAGCTATATAAAGAGGACTGTCTCCATCATTTATACATATATTGATGTCGGCACCATTGTTCAGTAACAGTTGTACCGTGCTATCATGTCCATTTTGACAAGCTCTTATAAGAGGACTGGTCCCATTCTTTTTGCATAAATTGATATCGGCACCGTTGTTCAGTAACAGCTGTACCGTGCTATCATGTCCATTGAGACAAGCTATATAAAGAGGACTGATTCCATCATCATCACATAAGTTGATATCGGCACTGTTGTCCAGTAACAATTGAACCGTACTATCATGTCCTTTGAGACAAGCTATACAAAGAGGACTGCATCCATCATTATCACATAACTTGATGTCGGCGCCGTTGTCCAGTAGCAGTTGTACCGTGGTATTACGTCCTCTATAACAAGCCATGCAAAGAGTTCTGTCTCCATTCTCATTATCACATAAATAGGCTTTATCGCCGTTGTTCAATAAGCAAATAATTCTATTATTACGTCTTTCTCCAGTTTGTATATCGATTCCGGCCTCTTTAATATGATCTTCGTCATTTGCAGCAGCAAGGAATAACGGAGTACATATGTCACTAGTTGTAAACTTGTTCACGTCAGCACCAAGTCTTATTAATTCCTCTATTATTGAAAAATTATGAAAAACCGAAGCTATATGAATTGGAAACAAGTCATCCCATCTTTCCATCATTGCTGCTTTTTTATATTCTTCGCTGAGAGAATTTAGTAGGTTTAAATCGCCATTAGCACATTTAGCAGAGAAAATGTGATGTTCTTTCAACTTTGTTTCAGGGATACTTTTTATGTAAAATGAAGAAATGTCAGAATGACAGAATACAATAAGTCCGACTAAAGGACATATTTCACTTTCAAATGAATAAAGGAAATCAAGTCGTGTGAAAAACGATCTTTCAAATAATGTTTGAAATTTCGATCTGTCTTTTTCACATTTAATTTTCACAAGAAGTTTTTCGAGCGAATTCAATTTTTCCTTAAAAGAATTAATCAAACTCTCTTTCCTTAAACACGGATTGAGTAGAACATCTATAATATGCTTTGTTTGTATGTCAGTAATAAACCTGTCGACAAGATCATCAATGTACTCTACAGGAAGGTAAACAGTGAAGGGATCGCGATCTTCCTCTTCTGTATCGTCTTCTATCTTCACTCGACGTCTCAGAAAGCTACTGTCCGCGTACTGTATTGTCTCCTGTGGACAATCAACACCAAACACCAGAGTTGTTATCTCCATAATAAAGTCGTGAAGGAATTGGAAAACATGTCCGACACATTTGACGTAAGATCCTTTCAGTTCATGGAGAGTACTACGAATGACTGAAATATGTGTATTTTCTTGTATCTCACACATTCCTAAAATGTCCTTAAATTTCATTAAAGAAATATCACTTTTTACAATAGTATCGATTTTCAAATTGTTTTTGAACGCTACTATCAAGATAAGTGAGCAAAATCTTTTCTTGTCTGTTTTCTTCCAAATTTCTAATTCCTTTTTAATAAATCTGTACGGATTTTTAAAGAAATCAACCCCCTTTTCTTTGTACTTTGCCTCCCTCGAAAAAAGCTTACAAAGCAATGGAAAGTAAGCTTCTGTTTTAACTATTTCAGTAACAACCTCCTCGGATAATTTCAGATTCTGTGCATACTGATTTAAAATCGCTTTTTTCTCTTTAACAGTCAGTCCATTTTCTTCGCTGTCAATTTCTACTGCAGTGGATTCATCCAATAAATTACCTTTGACTCTCTTGTCATAAAAGACGCATCTTCTACATGATATCAATAATTTCTTTTTCTTCAAGCAAATTTCCAGTGTTTTCTCTAAACTCCTCCATGAATGATATAAAATCTCATCTAACGATTCCTTACCTAAAGGATCATTAAATACAAATAAAATCCGATTTTCTGAGACTCTGGTTGAACAGTTCTTTTTAATTTCTTTCACCTTTTCCACCGGTATGACATTCCATCCCTGCTCTTTATACTTGAGTGCGATATGTTGAATTATTGCAGATTTTCCAGAACCAGAATTTCCAACCACTGTGATAAGGTTAAGACTTTTAAGCTTTTCTTGAACCGCTTCACATGCTCTTGTAGGAATAAAGGCAATATCGTCTTCTTGCCAGTTGTTGAGAATTTCTTTTACCAGTGTGTTTTCTGAAACAGATATGTTTTTAAGATAATAAGTATAAAAAACAGAAAATAAGAAAGTGTTAAATCAAACTGTATTTTTTGGTAAAACTGTATAATTGTCCACTATGTTTGTTCTTTTAAATTCATCTGAATCTGAATTATTGTAGAAATAAAAAGGTATAAATGGAAAGGATTCTCATGCCATAAAATAGAAAAAAAAATAGGAGTATGGATTTATTATCTAATGCAAACAAAATAATATGAAATTCCATTGCAGGTAAGTTATTTTTAGATATCTTATGGTAATTTAAATGTTTTACATAGACAGAAATGCAGTTAATCGGCCTATTATGCTTAAATTTTGAATTCAATTTGGGAAAATATTAGTTAACTTACAAGCATGATAAATTTGCTCTTTTTTCTCTCTAGTTAATTTAAAAATATACAACAAGAGAAACAGATAAATGCGTGGTCAGGGAAAAGTTAACATCCACCACTTTTGATGAATGCATCGCTGTGAATGTTTGTTATAGTCACCTTTGTCTTCGGATTTTCTTTTCAATTCTTGCAAACCCTGTTCCACAGAAGATAGCTTCACCATTAAAGACTGGTTATTCTTATAATATTCCCTGAGTTTTTCTATGACTGTTGTTTCGTACTCCTCTTCTAGGGCCTGACTTTGAATATTATTCAGTCCAGCCACGTAGTCTTTCTTTGTGTACGTTTGCAGTCTTTGGCAGATATCAGTTATGACTGACCACGTGTCATCAAACTCTGTCTGTGAGGTGGACGCCGAGCTTATGTGTCCAAACATAGAGTTTCTTATCATCCTAATCCTCTCAATATCATCACCTATCGTTGTTTCTCCTACTGACGGCATTGTGTTCCCACCCCAACCTTTTGTTGGACGTGGAATCTTTGTACATATATTTCTTATCACTGTATATAACAATGTAATATCAAATTCTTTATAACCATTTGTTTTGGCGCCTATAAGACAAAGTTCTTGTTCAGGGCGTATTTTCGTATAAATTGATGATGCTTTCACTTTGTTCTGGACAAGACCAGGAGGTACCTCCATTTCTAAGACATCTCTACAGGCCTGGGTCAGTTCTTCGTTTATTACCATTCCGAGTTTAGCAAACCTAGAACGGCCGCCAGGGTCTGGTCCAGAGGTCATTCTTTTGATTTCTAGATGATCACTTCACAATCTGAAATTTTTGAATTGATCATTCAATTTTTCATTAAGTCATAAGTCCTGACAAACAACACCCGAATAAATTTTATTGATACGTTATAGCAAACTTTGTTTCTCTTTGAAAAATAAAAAAAAAAAACCTTTAAACGATTAAAAAATAAAGTGCATCCATTGATAAGAGTACCAGTATCATACATATATCGAATTGTTTATAAAGCATCCAAGTCCAAGAGGCAGGATATAGTCATAAAGAATTTGTCATTCAAATAATACTTTTCATTACCAAGGATACACAGTGGACCTTCAGATATATGGACCCAATATATATGCATGCTTTAGTATCTGGACGATTTTTCAACGAAACGGAATTTTTTAAAACTTTATTGTTTTTTGTTTAAAGGCAGAGATTATTTACCGGGTGGTTAATTCCAGTTGAGATAGGGGCTTATTTTGTACAGGTGTGAAAGCCTTGGGGGCTAGCATCTGTCTCATAATCCCTATACACAGGAAGTATTTAATACACAGTGAAATACCCAGGTGTCAAACCTAACTTGTGTTGGTGATTTTAATAGAATTTTAAAATACATAGAAGTGAAAGTTGTTTTTCTTATCAATTATTTATAGATTTATTTTTGACTGCTTGAAAAACACTTATACCCATTTAAACTAGAGGTACTGTGAGCAATGAGCTCACTAAATGATACCCCCCGCCTCCCATATGAATGAAATGGCAGTGTCCATGTTTTGCTCTGTAAAATCCGAAATATATGTCGGATCAAAATATAAAATAGGAGGTGTACAATGGCAATATGTAATAAAGATTCTCTGAAAATTTCATTAAATTTCCCTCAGTGGTATGAGAGGAGTTGCGGATAAGAGATGGGTACCCCAAAGCGTAACAGACGGACGGACAGACAGACGGTCGGACGTACAGACAGACGGACGGACGGACGGACGGACATACACATTACTATATACCCTCCCGCTTTTCAAGCG
Organism: Saccostrea cuccullata; assembly: GCF_032062105.1. Lineage (NCBI taxonomy): Eukaryota > Metazoa > Mollusca > Bivalvia > Ostreida > Ostreidae > Saccostrea > Saccostrea cuccullata. The sequence continues at coordinate 18,723 of NW_026928225.1, read as the reverse complement.
GGGGGTATAAAAAGATTTGATATTATACAAGAAATTCAAGTATTAAGATAAAAATTGTTTTAGACATTAATGCAAAGCCATAAAATAAGGGGAAAGCAACTTTTGTATTAACAACCAAATTAGAAATTAAAATTAATACCTTTATCCCGAGGATCCCATATATGAATTCAATGAAAAAGAGAGCTGTGTTAACTACATCTCACTAAAAAAAATATTTAGATTTATTCTAACCTTGATAAAGCTTTATCACCATGAAACATGCTAAAAGGAATGATAATCATTGTACTTTTTCTTTAAATGCATACTATATCATAATCCTTTCAAATACGAAAGGTATATCTAATTTATATATTATCAATATTTGAGCCTCGTCGGATAGAAATCGACCTTATCTTATGCAACGTCATAATGAGAAATAAACGAATTAAGTTAAGAAAGATTTCCCGGTATTTTTACTACACATGGTTTTCACGTTAAGGAATTTTTTAGACATCGTCAACTACAGTTCAAAGATTTTGTCTTTAAAAATCAGATCATTTTAAATATGTACTAAGAAAATAAGCAAATTTTAAATGTATTTCCCTTCGTAGAGCCTTAACTTCTTTATTGTTACCATGGATCAATGTAAACACAGGCCAGAGGAATGCCGAGTCCGATCTACATTTTTTTTTTTCAAGCAGCAGAAGACGTGAGGTTTAATCTAACACCAGTTAAAGATTAAGTTGGTAGACATATAGCAAAGCAAAATTGGCATGGTGCATTACTGAGGAAGTACAGTATATATCTTTTGTTGTAGTTCAGAGTGTAAATTTTAGCCAATAGAGGCGTATCTGGCACAGAAAATCGCACATACATGTACAGATGCAGTACGTACTATACTACTAGGCCTAGTGTGTTAACTTCATTTACTATCACCGTGTGTATTCCATCACTCAAGATTAATATATTCACAATATTATATTAGATATACTATAATATTTCATGTCGTCGAATGAATTTACGTGTAATGATTATGTCAAATTTATATAGGAATAAACCAACCAAAACAAAAACATTAGACCATTCCCAGTACAATATGTACAAAGGCCACGATTCATTAACTTTCAAAACGCATTTTTCTAACAACAATATTCAAAGAATTATCAGGAAACAAGTAATACTGGTACTGTGTAAGGCAATTTCTTCCTCAAACGGAAACAGTCGTAGACTTTTTACAGTACATTTTCCGAAGCGACTGGATTCGATATATTGCGCAAGTTGCTTCCCTTCGACGCAAAAAAGAGGGTCAACATGGGGGAATCATTTCCTTAAAAAGTTTTTTTTCTCTCTCTCTCTATCTTTTTTCTCTCTTCCATTTCTTACAGTTTATCAGTTTATTTTCTTAAATTTTGCAAGTTTATAAAATATACCGACAATGGATTATCTGTTATTTTAATTTTCTTTTACTTGGCTGGCGAAACTGTTCAAAGAGGGGCACCTATATATTGTGTGTATCATCTTGACCTTGTAGGGAGAGGGCTAAAACGGGATTTGCTGCCCAATCCCGTTCACTTTGTGTGAATAAAATTTTGTATAAATATAAAAAAAAGATGGGCCCGGTTTGTGAAACATATCCTTCTACGTCATTAATATTAAAAGAACGTATTAACTGTAAACCAAAATATTTACTTTAAAGTCGGATGTAAAAAAAAAAAAAAAAAAAAAAAACAATAGCTTTGTGAAATGTGTTCTTAAATATTCACCATAATGTTAAGTATTTTGAGCCCGTTAATACCAAACTTTTCTGCTAAAAAAATTGAAATGAGCAGGATTTCACGTGTTCGTGATTCGTGGATAAACAGGAATATAGTTTCGCTTTGTACAAGTACTTTCACATTATAACATCAAAAAGTTCTCTATATGTACATCATAAAATTCTTACACAATTCTCTTTTTTCAAGAGAGGGGGATACATACAACTGATACCCGTAACTTCTAAATCTCAAATATTTTCTTATTTGATTTTTTTATTTAAAAAAAAATCAGAATACAAATAATTATGAAATGTTTATTTTACGTAATATTGTGTCCGACTGGGTTAGGAACGGGAAAGCAGAATGTTGCCTAGATGCATACATGTATGCCGAGTGCCTTCATAAATATTTATTTTTTCTCTCTAGAGAGGAGAGTTCATGTTTTTTTTTTCTCCATTATTTTTTTTTCGGGGGGGGGGGGGGACTTCTAAAGTCAGCACATACATAAGGCTTCCTTGCTGGCTAAATATGATATAATGTATTTTAGAATCCTACGCACCCCAGCTGAATCCGACTATATATCTAATTCATAGCATTAATTATCCTTTTTAACTGATTTAATTTAACTGCATTTCCTAATAAAATATTTATTAAGAAATTTTCAATACAGTCTACATAATCAATTCTTTTTTAAACATTCAGTTTGTTTGCAATAATTGAATTATAAAAGAAAGAAAATGTGCCACATGGATTTATATCGTAATTCAACATAGCCTGTGTTTTTGTTTTTCTTTCCCTCAATATATTTCTGATACTCCAGTTAACAAAGAAATTATAATTTTTGCATTTCTGAAATTCATATTAATCTCTTCATTTTTTTCTGTTGATCTAAGATATTTTGTAAACTTTATGTTAATTCTCTTTTTCAAATGCATTGTTATCATTGTTGTGATGAGAAAAAATGAGATCACCCTTGGCTATCCGATGATGATACACTATATGCTATAAAAACATCATCTGACTTCCGCCTAAAACGTATGCATATTTATTGAATCGAGAATTTCGGCCAATGTGTATACATGTTTCCCGTGACTTTTCGCTACATGTAACTACTGTATAAATAATAATCTTTTAAAATTAGCTGACTTTTCTCATATACGAAGTAAATAATGTACGATCGATGCATTATTGTTTTATTTTACAATATTATAGACTTAAGAGAATTTTAAATTATTTACATCAAATTGATTTTTAAGGTAAAGTTAGGTACATTATGAGATATTTTGTTGATGGACACAGTGAGAAATCTTTTTAAATGGTTTACAATTTTTTTGAAAGAATCAGGGGCAGTAAGCATATATGAGCTGCCCAATATTTAAAAAAAAAAAAAAAACAGTGTTATCGTTAATATGGTTTATTTTTCATATAACGAGATGTCAAGTTTGATGTAAATAGCAATAAAATTTTCAACATTTGATTTGTAGTTGAGTTATCACGATGTGAAGTTGTGTGATTTTTCCGGAATTGAGAAATTTCCATCAAATTCTCACATTCAAAACAAGATTTAGATATGGCCGCACGCAAACAACACGATAAAAATTTGATAAATTGTTTAAAATGGCACAATAAATTATTTCCCAAAGTATCATTCTGTTGTTTGCATGCGGCCACCATGAAAAATACATAAAACGATGTTTTTCGAGGCGCGATTTTGATCGCTTCCGGTTTCGGTTTTATATTCAAATGACAGCAGCAGACGTAAACAAAGTTGGATGTCGGACTCAGTCAAAATGGACAATGTCACGAATGTGACATTAGATTTATTTAACCATTTAGCAGGTAGGGATGAATTGAAAATCAGAGTAATTTTCATTTTGCATGCTCTATTTACATGCATCGCTCAAAATTAAATCCCCTCCCAAACATATTATTGATAAAAGATTTGACATGACAGACTCCGCTAACTCCATGAACTCTGGGGGACGATAATCATGTCAAACAGTAGTATCTAAAATATATTAATCAGGAACACAGCTATCTTCTTTTAGAAAAAAATAGATTATAAAGAGTTGACTTAATCATCGATTCTCTTTGATTTAGGGCCTAATGTTCATGATTCATGAACCCTCGATCGGCCGGTTGATCTGCATGATTAGTCGCGTTTTATCAGTTGTGAAAATCTTTACATATACGGAAAATGTACATGTATAAGTGCATCTAGTATGTATAGCATCCATGTAACTTGCCATTTTGTCATCCTATATTCTGGTTAAATGTACGCACAAGCTGTAGGGGCATGTAGCTGTAGACGTAGTATGCCGGGATCTCTGATCGAGTGATGGTCAGCTGAAGTGATACTTAGGTAATCGGGCAAGAACGTTTTTATATCACTTTCAATCGATTTGGCATTAAAATATAACTATATTTTTTGGCCTTTTTTGTCAAATTCATGTTCAGTGTTTTATCAAGAAATTTTGCTCAACATATTTTTCTGTTTGAGTACAAAATGCAAGTAAAGCGAGTCTAGAGCGTTTACAAGTGCACAATAGCTATGTAGGTAGAAATAGTCTTTGGACTGGGCCTTTCCGACTTTTAGCGGAAAAATCTTTACATATATGGAAAATGTACAGGTATACGCCATTACAACTCCCCCTTTTGTCACCTATCTTTGAAATGTACGCAATGCATGGAGACCTTTCATCTGCGGAATATGGAGTTCAACTTTATTCAATGTAATGATATTACCTAAAATATACCATAGAAGGTTTTTATATATCACTGCGTCTACACTATATTTGAACAAATAGGAAGATGTATAAATTTTTAACATCCGGTGATGTTAAACATGCCAGGTTGTTTTTCCTCCTCTACAAATACAACCGAGATGATGCGATTGACAAGTGCATTCAATAATTCAAGGGACTTTACTCTGGTACCTGTGCAAATGTATGGTGTGCCATAACAGTCAAAAACATAAAAAAAAAATGGTACGAGGTTTTTTTTTTTTTTTTTTTGTTTCTTTTTTCTTTTTTTTTTTATTAAAACGAAATTTAAAAAGTTAAGTTTCTTTAAAACTAGCTAATATCACTAAATCTAATTGATGTTCTTTGAAGAATGAATAATGTAAATTCTATTTTTCTTGTGGGGACAATGTATTTTTTAAAACCAATTAATTAAAATATTATTAATGTAAAATTAACCTTTTGTAAGTAATAAAAAAAAATAATTAGATTACCTTGGAATATTATAAAGTAATTGAAATCACCATTTAAATAAAACAAAAATGTTTGTCATTACATTTTTTTTTTGTTTTAATTTAGATTACTCAATAATGCCTTTGCCTCTGAGTTTTATTCATTAAACTCAAATAGGTAAATCAATAATACTGCTATTTAAATTGATTTCAAGAATGAATTAATTATATATTTAACATAGCTGGTAACATTAACCCTGTATTTATTAGTTAAAAATATTATTAGTATACTATATATGCATTATACATTAATCCTTCCATAATTATTGACAAAATGTTATACATGGTAATATTGGTATTTGTGGACAGGAACCCCCCACCCATCCCCACCCCGATATTCAACCCTGGGGCTTATTTGACATTTTTTTCACAATTTATATTTAGTACACTTCTTTAACTTTTAATTGCTTCTTTCATATATAAACCCCAAAATTTTGCTGCAAAAAAATAAAATACCCCACTATACATTATAAGAGAGATCCTTATAATTGGGGACAACATTTGCATACCTGTGAATATATATAGTAATTTAATTTTGATATTAATATTTAAATTGTAGAATGCCTGGAGATGGCCCAAAGCAACATCCTTGTATATCTTGTGGGAAAAGAACCAAAGCTGATCAAAGACGTTTCATTAAGCCTGGATCTTCTGAATCGTACAAACTATACCTTCAACATTTGGGACTTTCTGTTAATTGTGAAAACTATGTATATGTTACATGCCTGAACTGTTATACAAAATTCTACAAGTCCACAAAGAAAACTTCAAAAGAAACAGAGCAAGATTATGAACCACCGGCAAAGTCTCTGAAATCAGATGTCAAAAGTCCGAAACATTATTCCATTGCCCATAGTTTCTTCAGGAAAAAGTCACTCATCCTGTGTCATATGCAAGAAGAGGACATCAAGGTCCCTCACCCTGTCTGCAGAGAGACGTCATCATATATTCATTTTATCAGGACACCTTCTGCTGTCGGGTGCACGGTGCTGCCGGTCCTACTTAGCACCAGACTTTTCTCTGAGAGACGATGCTATCAGATGTCTGGAGAACTCATCTTCTGGTTCCAGGTCGGTACATGACACCACCTACTTCAACAAAACAGACATTTTTTCTTTGATTTCAACAATAAGAGCAGCAGCAATTAGAAATAAGAAAAACAGATTAGACTTTGACAGCAGCGATGGCCTTTCTGATGAAGATTATGTGAATTTAACAGGAATTTCCAGAGCAGATTTTGACGATGTGGTGTCGCATGTGCAGTCGATTAGAGCTACGAAGAATCGCAGCATCAGAGCCTGTATTGCTCTTCTACTGGTGAAACTACGGACTGGTCTTTCCCATCGAATGCTATCAACACTCTTCAACATTGAAAAATGTGGTGTCAGAAGGGCAATAACAACAGCCAGGAGAGAACTTTCTGAGACTTTTACTCCTAAATATGTGGGATTTGACCATATCTCAAGGGAAGAGATTATCCAGGATCACACGACGCAACTTGCGAAGGAGCTGTTTGGCAGTGATCTACACAATCCAGCTATTTTAGTCGTGGACGGAACCTACGTTTTTATCCAAAAAGTAGTAACTTCAGGTTCCAGCGCAGGTCGTACAGCCAGCACAAAAACCGACCTCTAGTCAAGCCAATGGTTATAGTGTCTACGACCGGCTACATAATATCAGTCCTTGGACCATATTTTGCAGACCAGAAAAACAACGATGCGAGCATCCTGAAGCACAACATTCAGTCCAACATGGAGAACATCAAAGATTGGCTGCATCAGGAGGATGTCCTCTTAGTCGACCGTGGCTTCAGAGACTCAATCAGTTTCCTTGACAGCTTGGGAGTCAGATGCCAGGTGCCCGCCTTTCTTCCAAAGGGCCAGAAACAACACACAACCAATTTAAAACTCTTTTTTTAATCAAAATTAAAAGAAAAAAAAAGCTTATAATTATTTATATTTCAATCTTATACACTGTTATAGTATATTAATAATAAAAGTCAGTAATAATTGACATGCTCACAATGTAAACACTTAATTAAGAGTAATTACATTTTTTGTACCCAAGTTTACAATGTATATATATTTTTTAATGTGTTTTGCAGGCCAATACTTCGAGACTGGTCACCAAAATCCGTTGGATTGTTGAGTCGGTAAATGGACGACTGAAACAGTGGAAGTTTTTGCAAAATGTTGTCCCGAATACCCAGATACCCTTCATCAGGGATTATGTGTGCTTGGTTGCAGCTCTCTGTAATAAGTACAGACAACCCTTAAATGCTGGAAACCCAGAAAATGATGTGATTTTAGCCGCTAAAATGAAGGTAAGGACATGCCAGTATTTGTTTCATTCCTTTTTTGTGAATTAATTAATGTATACAAATTGTAATAATTAATTTAAAATCTCTATTAAATTATAAGAAATATTGTGTCAAGTAATTTTTATTGTATTCATTTTAACTTTCCATTATTTTACTCAGTGGAAAAATTCATTGTTCATGTATTTTTATGTTCATGTGTTTTAGCTATGCCAGTATAAACTACTGTACATATGTCTTATATTGAATTTTTCATTACACTTGTGTCCAAAGTAATATTGAATTTTTCATTACACTCGTGTCCAAAGTTCAATAACGTTTTTTTTTTTGTTTATTAATTTATGCATGTATTAATAGCTCATATGTGATTAAATTGAAATCTTAAGTAAAAAAAAAATTTCTCTTATATAGTACTTAGCCTCTCAGACAAACAAACTTCAGGAGAGAGTGGAGTCTGAAGGACTACACAGAAGAGTCAAGTCATGGACCCCAATCAATGCTGCTGATTCATTGGACTTTCCATGTCTCTCAGAGGAGGATCTGTGTAATTTGACTATTGGTGTTTACCAGTTAAAGCTGGCTAAGGGGTACACTGCTCAGCACATGGATGAAGAAGGTGATTATGTCATCATGGTAAATGCTGATATTCCTGATGTTCTGCGGATAAGGATCCAGAGTCGACATATTTCAAGTAAACAATACCTTCTTTGGATAGAGCACTCAGAGGGAGCTGTTACTGGTTGGTATTGCCAGTGTCGTGCTGGAGCAAGAATTGTCGGGGCATGTGCCCATGTGGCCTCAGTTTTGTGGTTTCTCGGCTACGAGAGACACAATAACTTTGCAGTGAGACCATACTCAAGACTGGGCTGACTATCTTGAGGATGCAGCTGTGCTTCCTGACTCCTCAGAAAGTGATATGAGCGCCACTGAAGAGTGACAAGAATTGTGCCATTGATTTATATCCACTACATCATATTACAAGTTGTAAATATTGAAAGATTAATTATGTACCTTGGCAAATGAAATGATTTGTTATTATCATTTGATTACACTTCATGAATTATTGTTATCAAAATTAATATACTGATGTAAAATTCATAATGCATCACAAAATGTTTCTTAGATAAAAGTAACTATTTAATACAGTTTATTATGCAATGTGTTGATTTGCATATTGATTTTTGTTAATTTAACATGACTATATACAAGTACTTGTTATTTTTTGTAGTACAATGTAATTACAAAACCTTTCCAGACAAACATGTACTAGTATAACTAATTCTTTGATGCTTAATTCATTTTTATGACATTGTGATAAACATTATCTTATTTAAGTAAATGTAGTGTATAAGGTATGTCAGTAGTGTGATGTTTAAAGTCTATGATCTTTTTGGTAAAAGTATAGGTGGATGTTGGGAGTTCTGGAATTTGTTTATGCAAAATGAAATCCCTTATTCTTATTTTTGTCAAGTTTAATGAATTGTTATTAAAAATGTTAGTTGAATACATTTCTCGTTTGTTCACTTTGAGCATTCGAAGTCTTTTTATGTTAAATACATAAAATAGTACTTGTCTTTGAAAAATTAACATTTTTCTGTGAATTCAAAATAATATAAACTTAGAGGTTTTTTCTCATTTATAGTTTCTGATAGAGTTAATAGGATTTTATTTAAAATATTTTTCTGTAAAGTACATATTGTGAGTGGAGTCCATTAGACATCTTAAGTTCCCAGGTATCTGATTTTGAACATAAAAACAACTTTTTTACATTAAAATCCGTTTTTTACCACTTTTAGCTAAAAAAATAGTTTCTATTCACATGATAAAGATCATTTCTGATGTATTTGTATTAAAAATCCATATTTTATTTCTTTGATTATATTTACAGAAGAAAAAATTATTAAAAATTTCCAGAATCAGTGAAAATTGTGTTATTTTTGTATTGACCCCAAAATGGCTTAAAAGTGGTTTATTCGTCAAAATATGTCTGAAAAGGGGTGATTCAATCAAAATTCTTTTAATATTTATAATATTTTGTCCATTATGGTTGGGGCATATTTAGGGTCTTAATGCCCCTGATTCTTTCCGTCAGATGGAAGGTTAAATAGTTCCCTATGTTAAGGTTTACAACTACATGTCCATGTATTTTGCATGCAACAGATATAGATTACCCGTCGATAATGGCTGAAACCTTGCCGACTCGGCGTTCAGCAAAAATCAATCAATCAATGATCTGTATACTGTTTAAAATGATATTCTATTAATTTTACTTATTTATTTTTGTACATTATGGATAATAGAAATTTGATAAAAAGACGATCGGTCTTTATTGGGAGGGGGGGGGATAATGAAGGCACAGTAGAATATGTCTGCAGTAGAAACAGTTTTAGGAAAAAAATGCTAATAAAATGAGCCATCTTTGAGACACAAGGCTAGTATCACACCGTGTTTGATTTCACGTTATCATTATATACAAATTGATGTGATTTTTTTTTTCCAATTTAACTTAAGAAAATTTATCGTAGCATGATTTTAGTTGTGATTTTATTGGCTGCATGGTTCATGTATTTTCTGTAAGAAACGAGGTATTTCTGAGATCGACCCCCTGTACATTTGGACTTGATCGCATTGGTTTCTTTATCCTTTACATGGGGATTACGTAAAATCAATTAAAGTGTGTTTACCAACTCGCATGCTTTGAGGATACAGGCTTTTTCAAACGTAAAATCAGCATACATGTAGATCTATATTTTGTTAATTGAAAGTTTAGTTGTTCATAGAAACGAATTTGTCGGTATGAAAGACAGAAAAGTAGAAATTAAAAATCTTCTTTTTTTGGGGGGGGGGGGGGTATTCGGTTTTTAAAGGATCTAAAATACAGTTTACACAGTTTTTGGGATTGTAGATTATGATCAACTATTTTTGTCATTAATTAAGCATTTTGTATAACTAAGACATGATGACCACTTGGATTGCTAATCGATGACAGGTGCCCCAACTGAAAAACTGAAGAAAAAACATGACGTCACAATTGAATCGTGAAAAAACTACGATATGCTCAGAGTTAATTTTGCAGACATACCAGTTCTAAAAAGTAATAACTTTGTTAAAAATGAAGATATTTTTATTCTGTTTTCAGTTTTTGTCGTGATTTTACATGGACCACTAAAATACACAAAAATCTCAAATTCGATAAATTTTGCCATAAGGTCGATTTCTATCCGACGAGGCTCATTTATTGTTCATGGTAATACAGTTTCTGTATACGTGTACGATTTTCTGAGCAGTAAACATCAAAGGATCAAGTTAATTAGAAGGTAACCACGAGTCCCAAACAAGATGAACAGGGTATATACAGAGATCAGTAACTAAATGTCAATCAAGTTCCATCATCCGATGATGGACCTTCATGCACTTGATTTACAGGGCTACCCAGACCAGGTATTTTTGAAGGCGGTGCTTAAAATCTCTGCCTTTAACTGGTAATATAGTTATACAGTCGCGGACAAATAGAATAGAAGCCAAAGCGTCCGGATAAACGATACTCACTGTATATATTTTTTGTTTCAAAGATTTGTAATATGAAAATATGATCCATATTTATTCAATAACTTAATAATTTCTCAAATAGCACTCAAATTAATTATCTTTCCCTTAGGTTATTTTGACTCAAGCCATTTAAAATGAAAATTTCGATATTCTCTGCCTTGATCCTTCAAGCAATGCTCTACAAATGCTATTCGGCACTATCCATAATTTGTTTTTTTTTTAAAGCTTACACAATTGGTTTCCTCATTTAACTTAATGTCTGAAGGATATTGTAATGTAATATCTATCTAATTTTTTAATTGTTCAAAACAATTTCGAGCACTGTTTTCCTTCTTTCCAGTCATATCTCTGTGAAATAAATTCAAATAACACATGAATGTAGAATTTGTTTTATCACGTGCCACAATTTCCGTGTCTTCATAAATAAATGGATAACTTCTTGCTTTGTGAGTGATCAAAATATCTAGAGGTACATTAAATCAACCAACTTATCAAACGGAATTCACAGAGTACACGAAACAAGACGTATACCTTGTATAACGAAATTACTCATAAAGCTGAATTCAAAATGGTCAAGTTCTTTATTGCTTATATCATTTGAAATTGTTTTTAAAAAATGGGAGAAAATATAATGGGTTTTGTATTGGATTCTTAATGAAATCATTAAAGCTAAAGGAATTGTTATTTTTTGTTCGACATTTTTTGTACTGCATTTTATTTAATTTGTTGTTACAATTGACAAAATAGAAATTCGTTATACCGGGGAGAGTCTAAACTTAAATAAGAGCAAGAGAAAAGAATGCAAGAAAATTTGTGATCACAATCTCGGGAGGTACAATTAAAGTTACCATAAATTAAGACTTTTAACTTGAAATATTACATTAGTCTGAAAAAATATTTTTTTTAAAAATAAGGATACGGTTTGTTTTTAATTGAACACAATTATATCAATTGGATCATTATCATCATTTTAACATTTAAGGCAGAGGACCAGTTTTCCCTTTTCCCTTTATTCATCAAATATATCCCAAAGCTGTAAAGTTAACATCTAACGTTCTAACGTTTTAACATCAAACATCCGAGGTAGCCTAGTGGTAGAGTGATCGCTTCGTGATCGGGAGTTCCGGTACGATTCTCGTTCCCGGCGCCGCGTCAAACCTAAGACATAAAAATAGGTAGTGACTGTTCCTTCGCCAAGCGCTCGGCAACAGAATTGAAAGTCACGGGTCTTTCGGATATCACCTTAAGGAGGCTGGCGGGTCAAAAATTAAATCTTAAATTAACCACCAGATTTAACTTATTTTTTTTAGATATGGTATATTAAGCTGTCAACTATCATTTGGCAAAGAAAAAATTGATATATTTTAGTTTAAAAATTTTATCATTTTGTGTATCTTTATATGGAGCTCTCCTTTTAAAGGAGATTGAAATAGTCTAAAAATGGCTGCCACCCCCTAGCCTCGTTAAAAACGTGAGTCCCGTGTCACGGTAGGCGCTGGCACGATAAAGAACCCTAACTGCTCAAAGGCTCTGAGTGCCAAGTATAGGTCTAAATTTGAAGCCCTTCGCTGGCATACGGGGACGTCTCCATACGAGTGAAAAATTCTCAAGAGGGACGGTAAACAATATACAATCAATCAATCAAAAAGTAATTTAAAATTATTAGTAACATTTTGTAATAATTTTTCTATTTTTAATCAACATGTTAAGAGGTACAAATGTTTTATTACTATTAACACATGCAACTTATGTTATCTTTACGTTCTTTTAGTAATTTTTAAGCATACTTAATGGATTGTATAAAAGTATAATTAACAAAAAACATTTTATGGATAAGTGGTGATTAGAAACTTGTAAGCATTCCTGACTGTTCGATAAAATGAAGAAATGTACTGAAATAAATATTCCTAACTGTTATTGATTTTTTTTTATTCTTTCTTTTGTTCCTTTAAATGTTTAGGTGTATAGTGTTAACCCATCACACTTCCGATTAAATAAGAGAGAAAAATAAAGTTTTGATTTTACTCTAATGTGTCTGATGTGATTTAGTTCCCCAATTCTTTCCTGTTTTACGTTCTACATAGGTCACGTGATTCATACAGAAAGATTATAGTAGATGTTTTGTAAGTCTTATTCCTTTCAAAGTTTTTGTTTGATGAAATTTTTTGATATAAGTTAATAATTAAACTAATTTCTCAGTAAGTATTTTAAATTGAACAACCAGATATATATTTCCTTGACATGACTTTTGACAGATATTCACTGCTGAACCATAGAATCAAATAATATGCGGAAACATATCTAAAAATAAAAACAAAAATCCTATTTATTCCATGAATAAAATATCTACCGGTATTTAACTCTTTACAACTTATTGACCTGTTATGCAACATACACTAAATGTTCACGTCATAGAAATAAAAATTTACCATTTCCCCACAAGCACATTTTGGCGAGGTACACGTTTCTCTAAAGTTTTGCGTAAATACTATTATAACGTGATATTTTAACACAAAAATAGCCTTTCTAATTTGATGAGATTTTGCAACTATAAAAGAGAAGGAAATTGACATTAAATTTTCGATTAAATGAACTTTTTAAAGTGCGTGAAAATGCGTGATTGCGGGGAAACGGTAAATGCGTGATTTTGCGTCAGAAATAGGGAATGGTTTATGCGATAAAATGCGTGACTGCGGGGAAGGGGGTAAATAAATCTGTGTTTACCTATATCATGACAATAAGTTCATTTATACGTAGGTTGAGATAGGATTTGTCATTTTGCAAAAATGTACAATTTAAGATATTTATAAAATGAAGAAAAATGATTTGTTTACCATGTAAAGTAATTCTAAAATTATTGTACCTTTTGGTAAATTTTCCCATTTATACCGCCAACATGTAAAGAGGTACAAATATTTTGATAAAATTTCCACATGGAATTCATGTAACTCTTACTATACTTTAGTAATTTCACACTTACACTACTGGCTTTTAAAACCCCTGTCCGTATGAAAATCCACTGTCTTTCTCTGTATCCTACAGCATTTTCACAGTAATCTACGGTATATCTACAGTATGCTACGGTATGCTAGCTCTGTATATACTGTAAATCTCTGTATGCCACTGTATGTATCCCCAGCATGCCACAGTTACATACAGTAGGCCCCGATACGCCTACAGTATGCCACTGTATGGCTACTGTTTCCTACAGACAACTACGGTAAACCACAGTATATGCCCCAGTACGCCCCTGTATATGTTCATTGAAGCAAAAAGAAGAAGTTTACACACTCCCAGAGCACTGTACGGTTACCTAAGATGTGGGATTATCAATTTAGTACACAGAGTTACTTACCTAAGAAATTTTTGAACATTATTTTAAACACATGGTAGTATTATTTTTTAAAGTGTTTAGAGACTAATTGTGTTCTTTTATAACTCTGAAATAACTATGAAATATTAATAAATTGCTTCAAAGAATATTTATCTATCAATTTTTAAAATTAATTATTTAATTATTCTTTGGTTTGGTTTATTACTTAATCTATTTATTCATTTATTTTGCAAACACCTATTTCATCCATAAAATACTTGGATCGACTTTGAACTTAAAAAAAAAAAAAAACACGGCCGGGGTAATGCTGAATTTTGGAAAATTGTAGTTTTTAAAATTGATATAGTTTCTTTGAAAAAAAATAAATAAAATTAATTAACGGCATGAAATTAATCATTCTAAAAACAAATCAATCTATTTCTTGACAAATACAGAGCTGCATAGTAAACTCGGCACAAAATAAATAAGGTGAAGGGGTAAGTGAAAATTAAATAAAATAAATGACTTTAAAAATACAAAATTAATAAATGAACTAATTATTTCTCTTATTTATTTATTTGTTTATTAATTTATCTACAAATACATAGATAAAAAAAACTAATTAATAAATAATTTATTTATTTTGTAACTGACAAGACAACAAAGTGATTAAATATACACACCCCAATTGATTTTTTTAGTTTTATTTTCATGTGAAAATCATTTCTCCTAAAGTATGCTTCAAAGTATTTTTAAAGCATATGAAAACAAAGTCAAATAATTTTACGTTCATGATGGATATCAAAATATTCGTCAGATTATGCACAATTATAATTTGTCAATTGCAATTTCATATTTTTACTTTGTTTTGATTTTAAAAAATCGGTATTCAAAACCCTAACACGATTATGAAAGAACTTCAAAGCCATTGATTGTTTACAAGGGACATGGGGTACACAGTAATGACACCTATTGTCTTTTTCACTGACCACTATACCTTGTTTATTTTGTGACAGAGAGCGACCGTGTCCACTCTGCGTGTGTTTGAAATAACATTTTCTCTTTGTGAGAAAACCGTTTTTTGTCAATCAAAACAAAATAAAAGTATCAAAAATGCTATTGACGGATTAAGATTGTGCATTATGAGACGATTATTTTGATATCCAACACGGAAGTAAAATAATTAAAAGTAGTATAAAAATGCTTCAAAAAGACTTTGAGAGACATTTTAGCGGAAACTTGTTTACATTAAATAAGCCAAATAAATCCAACTTTCGGGATTATAATTAATTAATTTGCTTGTATCGTCAATTTAAAAAAATAAATAAAAAAATATTTTGTTTTTTTTTACAATGATAAAATACGTGTTTAAAATCAATTTTATTTATTTAATTTCTAACCATTTAAAAATCAATTGCTGAATTTATTTTAAAATCTAAAATTTTCTAAAATGCAGCATCACTCTTGTTCTGAAGGTGTGTGTTTTTGTGTATTTTTTTTTTCTAAAAGGTACAAAAAAGCCATTCCAAGTAATTTATGGATTAAATAGGTGTTAGAGAAATAAATAAATGGTAAATACATAAAATAAATAATTAATTTATCACCATAAAAATGTCAAACTTTTTAATTATATTTTTTAAATTGACAATACAACAATATAATTAATTATTTATATCCCTCAAAAAGAAAATTTTTAGGGCTTTTTGTATAAATATTTTTATCCTAAACTATGTTACAAAGTATTTTTTTAGCATATAAAAGCGAATAGCAGTTATTTTACGTCCATGATGGATATCAAAATAATCGTCAGATGATGCACAATTTTAATTTGTCAATTGCAATTTCATATTTTTACTTTGTTTTGATTAAAAAATAATCGGTATTCAAAACACTAACACGATTATGAAAGAACTTCAAAGCCATTGATTGTTTACAAGGGACATGGGGTACACAGTAATGACACCTATTGTCTTTTTCACTGACCACTATACCTTGTTTATTTTGTGACAGAGAGCGACCGTGTCCTGTCTGAGGCTGTTTGAAATAACATTTTCTCTTTGTGAGATAACCGTTTTTTTTTTCAATCAAAACAAAATAAAAGTATCAGAAAAGCTATTGACGGATTAAAATTGTGCATTATGAGACGATTATTTTGATATCCAACACGGAAGTAAAATAATTTAAAGTAGTATCAATATGCTTCAAAAAGACTTTGAGGGACATTTTAGCGGAAACTTTTTTACATTAAATAAGCCAAATAAATCGAACTCTCGGGATTATATTTAAATTAATTTGTTTGTATCGTCAATTTTAAAATTAAATAGAAAAATATTTTGTTTTTTTACAATGATTAAATACGTGCTGTAAATTTGTTTTATCTATTTATTCACTAACCATTTAATTTAAAAACTATTTTTTTTAATATGCAGCATTACTGTTGTTCTGAAGGTGTGTGTTTTTGTGTATTTTTTTTTTCTAAAAGGTACAAAAAAACCATTCCAAGTAATTAATGGATTAAATAGGTGTTAGAGAAATAAATAAATGGTAAATAAATATAATAAATAATTAATTTATCACCATAAAAATGTCAAACTTTTTAATTATATTTTTTAAATTGACAATACAACAAAATAATTATTATTTATATCCATCAAAAAGAAAATTTTAGGGCTTTTTGTATAAATATTTTTATCCTAAACTATGTTACAAAGTATTTTTTAGCATATAAAAGCGAATAGCAGTTATTTTACGTCCATGATGGATATCAAAATAATCGTCAGATGATGCACAATTTTAATTTGTCGATTGCAATTTCATATTTTTACTTTGTTTTGATTTTAAAAAATCGGTATTCAGAACCCTAACACGATTATGAAAGAACTTCAAAGCCATTGATTGTTTACAAGGGACATGGGGTACACAGTAATGACACCTATTGTCTTTTTCACTGACCACTATACCTTGTTTATTTTGCGACAGAGAGCGACCGTGTCCTGTCTGAGGCTGTTTGAAATAACATTTTCTCTTTGTGAGATAACCGGTTTTTTTTCCAATCAAAACAAAATAAAAGTATCAGAAAATCTATTGACGGATTAAGATTGTGCATTATGAGACGATTATTTTGATATCCAACACGGAAGTAAAATAATTTAAAGTAGTATCAATATGCTTCAAAAAGACTTTAAGGGACATTTTAGCGGAAACTTTTTTACATTTAGTAACGAAATAAATCCAACTTTCGGGATTATAATTAAATTAATTTGTTTGTATCGTCAATTTTAAAATTAAATAGAAAAATATTTTTTTTTTTACAATGATTAAACACGTGCTGTAAATTCGTTTTATCTATTTATTCACTAACCATTTAAAATCAATTATTGAATTAATTTTAAAAACTATTTTTTTTAAATAAGCAGCATTATTCTTGTTGTGAAGGTGTGTGTGTGTAATTTTTTTTCCAACAGGTACAAAAAGCCATTCCAAGTATTTTATGGATTAAATAGGTGTTAGAGAATTAAATAAATGATAAAAAAATAAATAAATAATTTATTTATCATCATAAAAATGTCAAACTTTTAAATTATATTTTTTAATTGACAATACAACAAAATAATTATTTATATCCCCCGAAAAGAGATATTGTAGGGTTTTTTGTATTAAGATTTTTATCCTAAATTATGTTTCAAAGTATTTTTTTTTAGCATATTAAGACGAATTTCAGTTATTTTACGTCCATAATGCACAATTGTAATTTGTCAATTGCAATTTCATATTTTTTTTTTACTTTGATTTGATTGAAAAAAATGTTTTTAAAACCGTAACACAATTATGAAAGAACTTCAAAGCCATTGATTGTTTATCAGTGACATGGGGTACACAGTAATGACACCTATTGTCTTGTTCACTGATCATTATACCATTTTTATTTTGTGACAGAGAGCAGCTGCTTTAAATAACATTTTCTCTATGTATGAGAACCTATTTTTTTTTTCATAAAAAGCAAATTAAAAGTTTCAAAAAGCTATTGACGGGTTAAGATTGTGCATAATTACAAGATTATTTTGATTACCAACACGGTAGTAAAATAATTAAAAATAATTTAAATATGCTTCAAAAAGACTTTGAAACACATTTTAGCGTAAAATTGTTTACAAAATATTAGCCAAATAAATCCAACTTTTGGGTATACAATTGATAATTTTGTTTGTATATTCAATTTAGAAATTGAAATAAGGTTTTTACGCAATGATTGATTACATGCAATTGATAAGATTAAGGTTTTTAAGAACATCAATGAGTTTAAAAAACACAAGATTTACCCAAGCTTTTTTTTTTTTTTTGTTTTTTTTTTCACAAAGTCACTCCAATTTTATGGATTAAATATGTTCGCAAAATAAATAAATTAATTAACTAATAAATCAAAGCAAAGAATAATTAATTTTAAAAATTGATAGATAAATTTTCTTTGAAGCAATGGTTTATTAATTTTTCATAGTTATTTCAGAGTAATAAAAGAACACAATAAGTTTCCAAACAAATTTAAAAAAATACTACTATG
>NW_026928224.1:22500-33514 GCF_032062105.1 Saccostrea cuccullata | reverse complement strand
TAGATTAGTATCACTAACACTGATAACAATTGTTAAGCTTCATAATCTTTGATTACCTATGTTTATATATAGAAATGCAAATATAAAATTCTCTCAAGAACAGAAAAGCCATAATATTAAAGTTTTATTTTTTAAAATTCTCATGTACCGGTAGTGTACATTTAAGTTTGTGAAGATCATGAAACCCTGTGATAGGATGGGGCCACCATAACCCCAGTACAATAGGAGGTGAAAGTTCAACATATGAATATATATTGCAGAAAAAAATATGTAAAAACCTTTTCAAGCTCTGATTAGTCATATTTATGCATGTTATATGGAAGTGGCTTCAGTGACTGTAGATTCAATTATGTTTAAATTGTGTCCCATCCCCTGCCCCTTATGGAAGAGGGGGGGGGGGGCACCTATATTTTAAACTTTCCAGTACTGAACTGATCTCTGCTTTTCACTCTAGCTACCCATGTGGCTCATGGGCCTCTTATTTATAGTTTGTTAGACTAGGCTTTAGATAATTGCAGTAATTAGGAATATGGTTCAAACTTATTTGAAATGTTAAGTAGGAATATTCATTATATCTAGACACACTGACTCTGATTTGAAAAGTGTCAGTAAACCTTCTGTTCAATGTAGATTTTTAGGTTGAAGAGAGAAATTTGTTATGCATGGAATTCTGTAACAGTTTTACTCATAGAGGGGTATCAAAGTTATAATTTTATGACTTCCAAATTCTTTTCTTTTTGCAAATGATGTTGAATAAATGAAGAGTTTTAAATTCTTCACTGTGCTGTAATGAATGTTTTATGAAAAAATGTAGATAAATGTCACATTTGGTATTCACCTTGCAAATGTACTATGTGCACTAGGTCTTCCAAATAAAATTATGATTGTCATTAGTGTTTGGCATAATTATACTAAGCTACTTAGAGAGGACCTCTGTAAAGTAATTCTTAGGTATCTCACATCTTGGCTGCTTTCAACAGATTTGATTAAAATGAAAATGTCTTTGTTACGTTATGAATCAATAGAAGCAGGGTTCTGTTTTAACCTCCAGTATTTAAATCTGGTTTTGGAACCTAAATAGTGTTGGGAATCAATTTTTTTCCAAAATTATGTTATTATTCTGTCAAATATACGTATAGCCAAAATTTCAAAATTCGATAATACTAGCTATAATTACATGTACCCGTATATATTCGTAGAAATTGTGAATGGGGCAATGATCACTTCTATTTTACAATACCTTTGAGAAATCAGAATATGTTTGTAAGCATAATGTAGATCTTAAAGTGTAGATTTTGATAGATTCCCTCTTTTTTTTGTGCACAAGGAGATCATGGATTTACATGTGAACTTTTTTCTCAGAAGTTACACCTTATGTTTTTGTGACATTTCTAGCCTCAGTCTCCAAGTTAAGTGTTGAATTGTCAGATGAACTTGATGACCGATTCACAGTAGTCATTAGTCTCTATAACTGTTGAAGAAGGCAGATTCTAACACTATAACCTGTCAGTTTTAACTTCCCCAGTTTAAAATAATTATTCATCAGATAAGCTTCTGTTGACCTTTTCTTGAATGGGAGATGTGGAGAGATGAAATTCTGTGATGTACTTTGTACACATGTAGATCATTTAAAAGTGCTTTGTACACAAAGGTGTAGAAATTAATTTTTTATATCTAGCAGAACTGTTTTGACATTAAGTAAAAGTTAATGACAAATTTAAATTCAAATATTTTGGATTGTAGGTAAAATTAGTTTAGATGTGCATTAAGTAGACAGTCGGTCTCTTCTGAAGCATAGAGTTTTGAAAACGAGTGGGCTGAATGAATGCGTTTTGCTTATGCATTTTAACAGTTGGTTTAAAAAGTTTTTTGTAATACAATCTGAAAGGTTACTGATGAGATACAATTGTGGGACACAATACCCCTGAAATTCACAGTACTTTACCACCTTATCACAACTTTTTAAAGCTTCCAGTCTCTAACGTTAGGAGTTCCGCTTGAGTGCTAGTCCATGTTATATTTGATATTACCTATAAATTACAATGACATCTTTGTTTTTACCTGTTGGTAGTACGATCCCCTGCAGTGAGGCTTATTTAGGTACATGGGCTATTCATTTTCACAAAGGAACCTTGATTTAGGAAATTAGATGTTGACCACTTAAGTGTGAACTATTATTTATTCAAAGGAAATTATTTATTTTTGCAACAAAGCTTCAGGAGACCAGTTTTAAATTTATGGATTAAAAAATAAATTCATATTCAGGAAATGTTGAAGTACTAGACTTCCTTCTTTTGTTTTGGATGTTCCTCTTAAATGGATGACTGCCCATCACTGTACACAGGTTAACATCCCCCGGAGTGGGTCGAGGGAGGGGCACACCCTGTCTGTGTGTGTCCACGGACCCCGGACTTCTCATTCACCACGACCTCATGTTTCTGTTTCAGTTCAGAGATTAGACCTGCAGAGAAACAACGCTGATGATAGCGACAATGTCAGGGGACAGATTGTCATCAGTCTCATTTCGCGGGATCGGGGAGGTTCGGGATCAGGGCCTGTGAACACTGATGCCCCTGCTCTGATCCCACAGGATCCCAATGAACTCCCAGAAGGGTAAGTAAACTATCTAGTTTTTAGTAAAAAGGCATGATTTTTTTCTGAGAGAAAATCAATAAAATAGATGTTGAATTGATGATTAAAGAAATTTTTAAGTTACATGATCCCCCTGAAGATTATAAAGGGATATTTCAATTCAATTTTATTGTTTAAAATTTTTGATTTAGCATTCAATGTTCCCGAATTATTATAGCTGATAACCTTTGTGAATAGAATACTGACTCCGATTTGTTGAGACTGTCTCCCATGACTGTCAATTTGGAAAAGTGTTTCCGTCCTAAATTGACTAATTAAGTCAGTAACAATGTAACTTAGAGTGTTAAAAGTGACAGCAAACCAAATGTAAAACTCCATGTACCAGGCCACAGTGTACCACCCCTGATGAAGTCTTTTTTTTATTGAATATTTAATCATTTTCTTTTTTGTTTTTGGCTTAATTTTATAAAATGAAAGAAGTTCGTATTAAAGCAGTTTACTGCGTTTTATCTCCTAAGTGGGTGGAAAGATGACATTTAAAAGAAATTATGTATTGTGCAGGTGCTATAAAATATCTTAACATAAAAAAATTATCTCAAATTTATTTTTGTCACTTTAATAGTCAGAAAAAGTATTTAATAAATAATGTGTGTATTTGATATGGCAGATGAGAAGGGAGTGATATTTCAGTCTTGTAATAGAAAAAAGAAATGCATAAAACTTAAAGGACAAAAAGTCAAGAGATTTTTGAGAAAATACATAGGTAAACAAATCTGAGATGATATTTCTTTATGAAAGATTTCTTTCATGTCTTTGTTTTTCTCTGTCTTACATTGGCTTCATTCATCACTTTTGGTAGGTGGGAAGAGCGACAGACTGCCAGTGGAAGGGTCCACTATGTCAACCACATAACCAGGACTACTCAGTGGGAGAGACCCACAAGGTGACGACAATTTATTATCCTAATCTCTCCCAAGACTGTAAATAATTAAATAATCAGGCCTCAGCCTACACCTGATCTTAATGGCAGCCTTTCCTGGGGGGAGAGCTGACCACTTAAGGTTTATTTATTGCTCATTAGGAAAGATAATTTTGCTGTTTTTGTGAGATTGTTGTGGGGTCGTTTGTCATTTTATCCAGTTAAGTGTTAAGTAGATAAATATTATTGCATTTATAGGAACCTCTATTGGATCTCATGGTGATGATATGTTATATTAGATTGATATTTAGTACTGATCATATATTACAAATGCATATTATTATTGGGTTTGTTATGAATACAAATTAATTATTAAGTTTATTTTAGTGTAAATTAATAATATGAAGATGATTTTAGTAAAAAAAAAAAATACTGATAAACAAGAAGTTTTTCATAATATGATTCCTGGGGTTTTCAAAACAAAAATGAAAACTACTGATGTTTTTTATACGCCCGTCTTAAGACGGGACGTATTATGTTATAGGCTTCGTGTCCGTCCGTCTGTCCGTCTGTCTGTTAGCTTTTTCGTTTCCGGCTCATAACTTTAATACTACTAGGCCTAGGATTACCAAACTTTGTCATCTGATGCATCTTGGGTAGAAGGTGTGTCGCGCACAAAAAGTAGGTCGCTCTGACCTTTAATTAAGAAGTTATAGCCAAATATGGAAAAATCCTTTCCGGCCCATAACTAGAAAACCATAAGACCTACAATCATCAAACTTGGCCAGTTTATGCATCTTAGGTAGAAGGTGTGTCGCGACCTATTTCAAGGTCACTGTGACCTTTAATTTAAGTGAATTTTTAAAAAAAAATGTGTCTTTTTACTATTCATTTACACATCCCAAATAATGTAAGAGTATTGCACTGTTCTTATTAAAAATGTGTTAAATCAAGAAAATACTTATTTTTTTTAAGCATATACTTGACAGCAATCTAAAACAAATATAATGTATGTTAGAGAAATCCCATGTCTCCCATGAGTGTAATTATCAAGCACTGGTCAAGAAGAATTTTGATAACAGAAAATTGCATGTCAAATTAGAGAGAAATTAATGGGTTTTGAGTGCGCAGGAGCTATTGACAGAGCATTTGCGTTATCTATATCCCTTGAGAATAGGGCAAATTGGGTAAGCCTGGCTGTTTGATTAAAAATAGCTCTTGTTGACTAGCTTAAGTTTTGAAATGAATTTGATGAAAAGTAATTAAAACTAATTTGATATTGCATAATAGACTAATCTGATATTATGTAATATTATTAATTTAAAAACTAATTTTTTGGGGTGGGGTTGAATCAGCATGTCCATATGAATTACATACTAAAACCTGTCGGACATTAAATCTCAACCAAAAAAAAAAAAATCTGAGAGTATTTTATATGTTTTTAAAAACATATTATAGTGCAGACCCATTCATCTCTTGGTAGTAATGAGTAGACAAGCATCCAGTTAAAGATTAATTAATGAGTTCAATGTAGGAAGGCTAGCTGTCTCAGTCGCTCTGATTAAGCAGCCCTTTGGGGATTAGACAGAAGAACTGCTGGTCAGTTTATAACATATGTCATTTGATGGCCAGCCTTTTCTTTCAAAATTAATTTGGTATAGATTAAGTTGTTAAGACTAATTTGATGATGGGCATTTGACAAGGTCTTACACAACCAGCACAGAAATCTATCAGTGATGTAATATTTATTATAATTGATGCCTACATCACAGGGGATGGATAAATGACAAATCATCGAAATCTTAGAATCAAGGTTGATGTGATTTTCTTGCACCTAAACTGTTCAAGAAAATTGTAATTTTTTGACGGGCGTATCATGCTGTGGCGCGGCACTTTATTTATTTTAAAAGAGGGGGACGGGGTGGGTGTGGGGGGGGGGATTAAAAAATATATGTACGTTTATATAAATGTCAACTGAGGATAAATGCTTACTCAAGGAACAGTCAAACCCCATTAATATCTCAGAACTCATTGGGATAAAGAAAAAATTTAAGACATCCAAAGATTTTAAATATCTAGGGTAAAATATTTTAAGAACAAGGGGTTAGGATTTCATAATCACTTTGACATATCCATTGTATTTGAGGTAGTCTTTGATTTATCGAAGTTTAATGTTAGTTTTTGTTGCAGGCCTGCAACAGAGTCGGTCAGGACCAGTAACTCCAGTAACAGTCTACAGAGTGTAAACCCTCCTAGTAGTCGATCCAACAACCGGGCCCCTCCCAACAACAACAACAACAACAACAGTATCAACAACAACGAGGACAACGACTGCTCCAGTAACCCACCGTTACCACGGAGACGATCCACCAGACATCGCAATTATCTCAATCGCTCTCAGCTTCACAATGCAATAGAGTTACCTGATGGTTATGGTATGGACTTGTGTGCTAGAAGTCAGATGGCAGAAGATTTAGAATATATTTCTTAGATTGTAGAAAAATTAATTCAAGTTATTTAATGGAAAGATTAAAATCTGATTTTACATCACATTTTTTTCCTCTTCAGAACAAAGAACCACCCAGCAAGGACAAGTCTACTTTTTACACACCAGAACTGGTGTCAGTACGTGGCATGATCCCAGAGTCCCAAGGTATGAAATAACCCATCACTTACAAATAAAATAATCAAGATACCAGAAACTTATTTCATCGTCCTAAAAGAAATGAAAAAAATATTGCTCTAGTCAGAAATAAACTGTAAGAAACTGGCAGGATATGTATGTGAATTTCTATAGCTACATGTAGCTTTGTTTTGTTTCAGGGATCTGTCCGGATCAGAAATCCAGGATGAGGAGTTGGGGAACCTGCCTGTGGGGTGGGAGGTCCGCCACACTGGCAGTGGGAGGGTCTACTTTGTGGACCACAATAACAGAACCACCCAGTTCACAGACCCCCGACTCTCCGCTAACATCCGCAGGCTTCAGACTCGAACGTAAGTTGTTGGTTTATAGATGAGTTTGTGTGATTGGAAAATGAGATTCAAACTGAACCAAATCTTGTAGTGAAAAAAAGAAATGAAGTTTTGATATTTTGTATTGATCATTTTTGTTGTTGTTAATATATAAGTGAGATTGATGAACTTAAGGCACATCTTGAGATAAGGAGGATTATTACATTGTACTTTTAGGATAGAGGAGAGTGCACCGCCTGTAACTTCAAGAAGAATCATTGACAAAGAAAATGATTCTCCAGTCCCAAAATACAAAAGAGATTTGGTGCAGAAGCTTAAAATCCTCAAACTAGAGTTACAGAACCTCCAGCCCCAAGGGGGCCACTGCAGAATGGAGGTGTCAAGGGAGGAAATATTTGAGGTAACAATTTTGAACTATGTAAATATAGGGGCTTAGTCTCCTGCTCTTTAATGTTTGACCCAAGTTTTCAGCTGAAATACTTGTTTCTTATGCATGACAGAAACCAACATAGGGAAGGCCTATTTATCCCATGTGTTACTCTGGATATACTCATTTTCCTTCAGATCTGTAAATTTCTATGAGGATTGTGTAAAATCATTTATTGTTGTGTCAAATGTTTGTGGTTTAAAGAAAAATATGAATTCATGGGGATTTGATTTCATACATGAAGAATTGTTCATTAGCGATATGTGTGAAAAATAACATTTAATAATGGACATAAATTCATGGGTCTTTTCATAATTGGAAAACAACAATGAATAAGCCCCCACAAAAAAGTTGTGAATTCTCAGAATCTGTTCTAATTTGTTTACTTAGTCTGCATGTAATTGACATTTAAAAACAACAGATAAACATGACATGTGATTTACAGGATTCCTACAGAACTGTGATGAAATTACGAGCCAAAGACCTCAGAAAGAGACTAATGGTGAAATTCAAACGAGAGGAGGGACTGGATTATGGAGGCGTGGCCAGGTAAAACAAAGTTACAGTAGAATTCCTTATGGGAATACTTCATAATATATCCATTCTGAGATGCGTAATGGTGAAAATAAGAACAGGAATTCACCAAATTTAAGTCTTTAGAAAGTTTACTCAGGTGACCTATTGCTATCTGTTTTCATCCATCGTCGTGCGTCGTCCGTCATGCGTCGTGTGTTAACATTTGAACATTTTCAGCTTCTTCTCTGCAACCGCTCAACCAATTTCAACCAAAGAACTTTATTCGGTTATAACCAATATTTGCCCCCCAAATCAAACTTTGATGGAGATATATTTAATTAAGTTCTTAAGCAGGCGAGTATATGCTGACTTCAAAGCACTGAATATTTTCATAAGTAATGACGTCATATGTACCTAATGACGTAAATTTCAGTTTTTTTATGAATTTTACAGAAAAATGTACATATTTCATCGATATTTTGAGTAAAAGTTAGCGAACGCATGTGTGTTCAGGATCAATATTTTGATATAATGTGTAGAATGATAATATCAATGAAATATGTCAATATTGTTCCTGAACAAACTTGCGCTCTATAAATTTTAAAGCTAAAATTGTTGAAATTTTGTCCATTTTGTCCTCTTTCTGAAAGAGGATATAAAATCGGACTAGTTTGTGACGTCATAAAAACAAAAATTGTGAATACACTGCTTTGAAACTATAATATTTTCTGTTAATTTATATTTCTCATACAATTTATTGAATTCAGCACATTTCAGGAAGTTTTCAAAATTTGACTTTTTTGGGGGCAAATATATGCAATATACCGCATATAGTTCTTTGGCATAAAGCATCTATGGGTGAAGGGGAACAAAAACTGTGAATTTCATGGTGCCTGCCCCCCTGGGGCCTGAGGGGTGGGGCCAAAACCACTAAAATTAATGCAATCTTTAGAAATCTTCTTCTTTACTCCTGGACATCAAGCAGTCAAACTGTTTGCATGATTGTAATCAGAATTGAGTCCTCTACTAAAATTGCGAAATTCATGGCCCTGGGGTCGGGGGTTCTAGTACTAGTGTTGGGCTATATAGATTATATAGTGAAAATGCATTATTTCTTTGAAAATCTTCTTCTTTGCTCCTGGGCATTAGATAAACAAACCAATTACATAGTTTTGTTGAATATGACAGCCTCTTCCAAAATTGTGCATTTCATGGCCCTGGGATCAGGGGTTCTTAGTTCTTAGGGTGGGGCTATATAGATTGTATAGTGAAAATACATTATTTCTTTGAAAATCTTCTTTTCTTCTTCTGGGTATTTAATAAACAAACCAAATACATAGTTATGTTGAATAATGCTGCCTCTTTTAAATTTGTGAATTTCATGGCCCCTGCCCCCCTGGGGCCTGAGGGGTGGGACCAAAACCACTAAATTTAATGTAATCTTCAAAAATCTTCTTCTTTACTCCTGAACATCAAGCAGTCAAACTGTTTGCATGATTGTAATAAGTATTGAGTCCTCTACCAAAATTGTGAAATTCCTGGCCCCCGGGGTCAGGGTTCTTAGGTGCTAGGGCGGGGCTATATAGATTAAATAGTGAAAAAGCATTATTTCTTTGAAAATCTTCTTCTTTGCTCCTGGGCATTAGATAAACAAACCAAGTACATAGTTTTGTTGAATAAGGCAGCCTCTTCCAAAATTATGTATTTCATGGCCCTGGGGTCAGGGGTTTTAGTGCTAGGGCGGGGCTATATACATGTAGATTATATAGTGAAAATGCATTATTTCTTTGAAAATCTTCTTCTCTTCTCCTGGGCATTAGATAAACAAACCAAGTACATAGTTTAGTTGAATAAGGCAGCCTCTTCCAAAATTGTGAATTTCATGGCCCTGGGGTCAGGGGTTCTTAGGTGCTAGGGTTGGGCTATATAGATTATACAGTTAAAATACATTATTTCTTTGAACATATTCATCTCTACTTCTGGGTATTTAATAAACAAGCCAAATACATAGTTATGTTGAATAATGCTGCCTCTTTCAAATTTGTGAATTTCATGGTCCCTGCCCCCCTGGGGCCTGAGGGTTGGGGCTAAAACCACTAAAATTAATGCAATCTTTAAAATTTTTCTTCTTTACTCCTGGACATCAAGCAGTCAAACTGTTTGCATGATTGTAATCAGCATTGAGTCCTCTACCAAAATTGTGAAATTCATGGCCCCGGGGTCAGGGGTTCTTAGGTGCTAGGGTGGGGCTTTATAGATTATATAGTGAAAAAGCATTATTTCTTTAAAAATCTTCTTCTCTGCTCCTGGGTATTGAATTAAGTATGAAAGTTGTTCCGTGATACTCAGGTGACCTATAAGGCCCTTGTTTTTTTTTTAAGAGTAATTTGTATGATATACTGATATAGACAATTTGCTATTGTAGGGAGTGGCTGTACCTGTTGTCCCACGAGATGCTGAATCCTTACTACGGTCTCTTCCAGTACGCTAGAGATGATATTTATACACTACAGATTAATGCAGACTCCGGAGTCAATCCTGTAAGTTTATTGTCCCCCACTTTAGCAAAAGCAAGGGGACATTAAATCTCATTCCTCTGTCTATCTGTCAGTCAGTTTCGTTCGTCACAAAATCTTTAACCTTTGTCATATCTTTTGAATGAGAAGTGATAGGGTTTTCATAATACACATGTATATTACCTGTGACAAGACCTTTCTAAATACACTATGATTTTGACTCGGTAACTTTGACCTTGAAAGAGCCATAGCTGCCTTACCGACGATACATCGGACTCAAGTATTTAAAAGGAAATCACCTGTTTCTATTTATAGATACATTTACCTTTTTAATTCAAGATCAACATGTGGACCAGTGTTGTATTTTCATAGCTGCAAGTTTGTTACATGACAATCATTTTACTTGTTCAATACTCTTATTCTAAACAAGATTTTTAGAAAATTTTATAAATAAAACAAGATAGCAGCTATGACTTTGGGTCATTAAAATAGTTTAGGACTGTTTTTCTCGAGATAGTTTCAAGGTGCAATGTTGTACATGTATTATTTATCTCTTACATTATTTATACATGTATTATAAAATACATGTAATAAAAGAAAACATAGGAAAAATGCACAGAGAGAAAAATAAAAATAAAAGCATAGATAAGAAACACTGTGAGATTCGAACTCACGATCATTACATGTATGTCTACAATCCAGCAATCATACCACTATGCCACAAAGTCATTATAATCGCTGGGATAAATTTAAAACAGATTGTTGAATTGTAAAATAATTTTGAGAAGAAAAATTAAAAAACATTTTCAATATGAAGACCAACTTTAACCAACATTATCTAAATGTAATGAAGTGCAGTCATATCCAAATAGAATTATTCAGAAGTTGTTTTTCTGGTTAAGGGTGGTCTTTTGCTACAGTTCGTCATTGTTTAGGGGGATACCTCAGTATTTACTATATTCACCATATAAACTGAACGATTTTTATATGTATCATATGAGGGAACTATTAATATTCGAATATTATTTTTGTGTGATTTGCTTTAGGGCATGTATAGACTAACGTTGTATA